>NC_030679.2:61464273-61466773 GCF_000004195.4 Xenopus tropicalis | reverse complement strand
TCCTAAGGAACAATTCGGTTCATGACCTAGCAGAAAAACAGCTGGAAGAGATTTGGGTTCGTTTTAGTGAGAGGGGGTACCCGGACAACATTTTGCAGCAGGCATTTAAAATTGCACAGGAAAGATGTACAGGGGCTAAGAACCCTAGGAGTAGTGAGACAAGGCTGGTCTTTAGTACCAAGTACAATCAGAGTACGAGAGCCCTGGGTAAATTTGTTCGGGATCAGTGGAATATAGTTGGAGCTGACAGCGATTTAAGGAGAATAGTCCCGGAACCACCAATGATCTGCTATAGAAGGGGCACCAACCTCAGGGACCTTTTAGTTAAAAATGACCCGGTAAAATGCTATTCCCGACAACGGGGCACTTGGCTCACAGGGGCTAAACAGGGGTGTTTTTGTTGCCCTAACTGTACCTCATGCCGATACATGACCCCAGGTGATTCATTTTTGCACCCACACACAGGGAAACGCTATAAAATTAGACATCGCATTACATGTACTACTTTGTATGTAATCTATTTGATTACATGTCCCTGTGGGCTTTCATATGTGGGGAAGACGGATCAAACACTACGATTACGGATGGATGGGCATCGTTCGGCCATAAGCACAGCCTTCAGGGATGGTACAACCAATAAGCCTGTTGCCAAACATTTTTTAGAGATGGGGCACAGGTTGCCCACCTTTCATTACATTGCAATTGATCATGTGCCGCCCCTTACAAGGGGTGGTGATCGGGCCAGGCTACTTCTCCAAAGAGAGGTGTTTTGGATTAAAAAACTAGGTACTTTGGCACCGGCAGGGTTAAATGAACACTGCTCTTTTCTATGTTTTCTAGAGCAAAGGTGAGGAGATGTATTGCTGAGTTTGCTACACCGGCTACAATATTTGCCAGTTTATGGTTAAGCATTTAATGTCTTTGTTTCCTTTTTTCTTTTCTGTATTTTCCCGTACCATCTATGGTTACATTTTCTGCATTATTTGTCAGTAGATAAGTATGAACTTTTTTAACTTGGTATTTCTTGCACTACATGCTCCCTTATGCATAACAATGACTTTGTTATGCTTTAGCCTACAGGGTTAACTATTCAGTCATGTGACTGGGATGGGAGTGTGGGGCTTGGGGGAGTGTCTAGAGGTTTTATCTATTTATTTGCTGATTTTAACTGTGTATGTGGTCTTGATAATGGTCTTAGGAGGAGACCGAAACGTTGGCCTGTTTTAACAGCATGTTTAAATAAAAGTAACGTTTTAATTTTTGAAAAAATATCCTGGTGTGCACCAAATTCTTGGACTTCTGGATAATTAGACACATGGGGGTAGCACCCAGGTGATTTATATTACGGGTTTGGTGTGCTGAAAATTTTGTGGACTGTATATACAGTGGTGTGAAAAACTATTTGCCCCCTTCCTGATTTCTTATTCTTTTGCATGTTTGTCACACTTAAATGTTTCTGCTCATCAAAAACCGTTAACTATTAGTCAAAGATAACATAATTGAACACAAAATGCAGTTTTTAATTGAAGGTTTACGTTATTAAGGGAGAAAAAAACTCCAAATCTACATGGCCCTGTGTGAAAAAGTGATTGCCCCCCTTGTTAAAAAATAACTTAACTGTGGTTTATCAATTTCAATTTTCAATTTCAATATCAATTTCTGTAGTCACCCCCAGGCCTGATTACTGCCACACCTGTTTCAATCAAGAAATCACTTAAATAGGAGCTACCTGACACAGAGAAGTAGACTAAAAGCACCTCAAAAGCTAGACATCATGCCAAGATCCAAAGAAATTGAGGAACAAATGAGAACAAAAGTAATTGAGATCTATCAGTCTGGTAAAGGTTATAAAGCCATTTCTAAAGCTTTGGGACTTCAGTGAACCACAGTGAGAGCCATTATCCACAAATGGCAAAAACACAGAACAGTGGTGAACCTTCCCAGGAGTGGCCGGCCGACCAAAATTACCCCAAGAGCGCAGAGACAACTCATCCGAGAGGCCACAAAAGACCCCAGGACAACATCTAAAGAACTGCAGGCCTCACTTGCCTCAATTAAGGTCAGTGTTCACGACTCCACCATAAGAAAGACACTGGGCAAAAACGGCCTGCATGGCAGATTTCCAAGGCGCAAACCACTTTTAAGCAAAAAGAACATTAAGGCTCGTCTCAATTTTGCTAAAAAACATCTCAATGATTGCCAAGACTTTTGGGAAAATACCTTGTGGACCGAAGAGACAAAAGTTGAACTTTTTGGAAGGTGCGTGTCCCGTTACATCTGGCGTAAAAGTAACACAGCATTTCAGAAAAAGAACATCATACCAACAGTAAAATATGGTGGTGGTAGTGTGATGGTCTGGGGTTGTTTTGCTGCTTCAGGACCTGGAAGGCTTGCTGTGATAGATGAAACCATGAATTCTACTGTCTACCAAAAAATCCTGAAGGAGAATGTCCGGCCATCTGTTCGTCAACTCAAGCTGAAGCGATCTTGGGTGCTGCAG